>NC_092176.1:25379320-25404320 GCF_045791955.1 Oncorhynchus clarkii lewisi | reverse complement strand
TGTAGGGGGTATGTGTGTGTGTCTCTGTAGGGTGTATGTGTGTGTGTCTCTGTAGGGGTATGTGTGTGTGTCTCTGTAGGGGGTATGTGTGTGTGTCTTTGTAGGGGTGTGTGTGTCTCTGTAGGTGTGTTGGTGTGTCTCTCTAGGGGTGTGTGTGTGTCTCTGTAGGGGTGTGTGTGTCTCTGTAGGGGTGTGTGTGTCTCTGTAGGGGTGTGTGTGTGTCTCTGTAGGGGTGTGTGTGTCTCTGTAGGTGTGTATGTGTGTCTCTGTAGGGGTGTGTGTGTGTCCCTGTAGGGGTGTGTGTGTCTCTGTAGGGGTATGTGTGTCTCTGTAGGGGTGTATGTGTGTCTCTGTAGGGCTGTGTGTGTCTCAGTAGGTGTGTATGTGTGTCTCTGTAGGGGTGTGTGTGTGTGTCTGTAGGGGGTATGTGTGTGTGTATCTGTAGGTGTTATGTGTGTGTGTCTCTGTAGGGGTGTGTGTGTCTCTGTAGGTGTGTATGTGTGTCTCTGTAGGGGTGTGTGTGTGTGTGTCTGCAGGGGTGTGTGTGTCTCTCTGTAGGGGTGTGTGTGTGTGTGTGTGTGTGTGTGTGTGTGTGTGTGTGTGTGTGTGTGTGTAGGGGTGTGTGTGTGTGTCTCTGTAGGGGTGGGTGTGTGTGTGTGTGTGTGTGTGTCTGTAGGGTTGTGTGTGTGTGTGTCTCTGGGGGGGTGTATGTGTGTGTGTCTGTACGGGTGTGTGTGTGTGTCTCTGTAGGGGTGTGTGTATGTGTGTCTCTGTAGGGGTGTGTGTGTGTGTGTGTCTGTAGGTGTGTGTGTGTGTGTCTCTGGGGGGTGTGTGTGTGTGTGTGTGTCTGTAGGGGTGTGTGTGTGTGTGTCTCTGTAGGGGTGTGTGTATGTGTGTCTCTGTAGGGGTGTGTGTGTGTGTGTCTCTGGGGGGGGGGGGTGTTTCTGTAGGGGTGTGTGTGTGTGTGTCTGTAGGGGGGTATGTGTGTGTGTCTCCCTGTAGGGGGTATGAATGTGTGTGTCTCTGTAGGTGGTATGTGTGCGTGTGTGTCTCTGTAGGGGATATGTGTGTGTGTCTCTGTAGGGGTGTGTGTGTGTGTGTGTGTGTGTCTGTAGGGGGTATGTGTGTGTGTCTCCCTGTAGGGGGTATGAATGTGTGTGTCTCTGTAGGTGGTATGTGTGCGTGTGTGTCTCTGTAGGGGATATGTGTGTGTGTCTCTGTAGGGGTGTGTGTGTGTGTGTGTGTGTGTGTCTGTAGGGGGTATGTGTGTGTGTCTCCCTGTAGGGGGTATGAATGTGTGTGTCTCTGTAGGTGGTATGTGTGTGTGTGTGTCTCTGTAGGGGTGTGTGTGTCTCTGTAGGGGTATGTGTGTGTGTCTCTGTAGGGGGTATGTGTGTGTGTCTCTTTAGGGGTGTGTGTGTGTGTCTCTGTAGGGGTGTGTGTATGTGTGTCTCTGTAGGGGTGTGTGTGTGTGCGTCTCTGGGGGGGGGGGGGGGTGTTTCTGTAGGGGTGTGTGTGTGTGTGTCTGTAGGGGTGTGTGTGTGTGTGTGTGTGTGTGTGTGTGTGTGTGTGTGTGTGTGTGTGTGTGTGTAGGGGGGTATGTGTGTGTGTCTCCCTGTAGGGGGTATGAATGTGTGTGTCTCTGTAGGTGGTATGTGTGTGTGTGTGTCTCTGTAGGGGTGTGTGTGTGTGTGTGTGTGTGTCTGTAGGGGGTATGTGTGTGTGTCTCCCTGTAGGGGGTATGAATGTGTGTGTCTCTGTAGGTGGTATGTGTGTATGTGTGTCTCTGTAGGGGTGTGTGTGTCTCTGTAGGGGGTATGTGTGTGTGTCTCTGTAGGGGTATGTGTGTGTGTCTCTGTAGGGGGTATGTGTGTGTGTCTCTTTAGGGGTGTGTGTGTGTGTCTCTGTAGGGGTGTGCATGTGTGTGTCTGTAGGGGTGTGTGTGTGTGTCTCTGTAGCGGTGTGTGTGTGTCTCTGTAGGGGGTATGTGTGTGTGTGTGTGTCTCTGTAGGGGGTATGTGTGTGTGTCTCTGTAGGGGGTATGTGTGTGTGTCTCTGTAGGGGGTATGTGTGTGTGTCTCTGTAGGGGGTATGTGTGTGTGTCTTTGTAGGGGTGTGTGTGTCTCTGTAGGTGTGTTGGTGTGTCTCTGTAGGGGTGTGTGTGTGTCTCTGTAGGGGTGTGTGTGTCTCTGTAGGGGTGTGTGTGTCTCTGTAGGGGTGTGTGTGTGTCTCTGTAGGGGTGTGTGTGTCTCTGTAGGTGTGTATGTGTGTCTCTGTAGGGGTGTGTGTGTGTCCCTGTATGGGGTGTGTGTGTCTCTGTAGGGGTATGTGTGTCTCTGTAGGGGTGTATGTGTGTCTCTGTAGGGCTGTGTGTGTCTCAGTAGGTGTGTATGTGTGTCTCTGTAGGGGTGTGTGTGTGTGTGTCTGTAGGGGGTATGTGTGTGTGTCTCTGTAGGGGTGTGTGTGTCTCTGTAGGTGTGTATGTGTGTCTCTGTAGGGGTGTGTGTGTGTGTGTGTCTCTGTAGGGTGTGTGTGTGTGTGTCTCTGTAGGGGGTATGTGTGTGTGTCTCTGTAGGGGGTGTGTTTGTGTGTCTCTGTAGGGGTATGTGTGTGTGTCTCTGTAGGGGTGTGTGTGTCTCTGTAGGTGTGTATGAGTGTCTCTGTAGGGGTGTGTGTGTCTCTGTAGGGGTGTATGTGTGTGTGTCTCTGTAGGGGTGTGTGTGTCTCTGTAGGTGTGTATGTATGTCTCTGTAGGGGTGTGTGTGTCTCTGTAGGGGTGTATGTGTGTCTCTGTAGGGGTGTGTGTGTGTGCCAGAAACAGTTTGTAACACCTTAGTCGGTAGTCTGTAGTCTAGTCTAGTTAGTCATCCTCTAAACACTGTGATCATTCCTTATGTGAAGCACATCCCCACAATGCCTGTGCACTTTACTCTGTAGTCCCTAATTATAGGTGTCCCAGAGAATGGGGAGGGAGTGGAGGAGTGGAGCAAAGGATGAGGATGGGGATGGAGAGGGGAGAGGAGTGGAGGGAGGAGGGAAGGGGAGGGTGGTGAAGAGAACAGCAGGGTTTCTCATCAGGCAGAAATGGTCTCTCTTCCCTTGTTTATTGGCACTGTGGTAATTGCTGCACTGGCTCATTTGAGCTTGTCGTTCCTCCAGATAAGGCCCCGGTATTAAATATGACAAAAGATTGATACACATTCACAGATTTCATACCCTTGTGAAATAGGGAGTTATTGCAGATTCCGAGGCGAGATATCAAAGATGTGATTTATCATTTTCACAAAGGTAGACTGCAAACGATCAGGTATCACTCTGCATAACAATGATATCCCTTCAGTGAGAGATGATTTAGTGCAATTATGCATGTGGCAAAACAAAGACTGCAAGAACAACTAAGTCAGAGCAACATGGATAAATTCAAAGAATGAATAGATTTGATGTAAAAACATAGTTTATGTTACAATGGGTTGTAACCAACAAATATTTGAATGACAGAATATCCACATGGTTGGACTAACTTGGGAAACAATATAATGACAAAAATTTGGACCAAGGGAAATGGGTTCCATTCTGGTTCATAAACCCAATTTAGTGTATCAATATCACTGATGTGAAAGTAGAGTAAATTGAGCAAACAGTCATTCCGACATTGCATATTAAGAAAAGAAAAGGAATGCCAAAGTTAATTTCAAGCTGTGTCTGGATAGAATAATAATATGGTGTTAGGCAAAGAGAGCATGAAAATGGGTGATACCTCTGCTCCAAATTGAAGGAAGCAGCATGTTCACAGTTCATTACCACTTCCCTTCTCTCGCTAATAAAAAAGCTACAAGCTCCAATGTGTCAACAGGGATGTGTTTTAATTTACTGAGAGAAAGAGAGACCGAGAGAGAGAGACACAGCGTGAGAGAGAGTAATGTCTTTATTGTTATGAAACTTCTGTATGTGTAATGTTTACTGTTAATTTTTATTGTTTATTTCACTTTATATATTCACTTTATATATTATCTACCTCACTTGCTTTGGAAATGTTAACACATGTTTCCCATGCCAATAAAGCCCTTGAATTGAATTGAATTGAGAGAGAGAGAGAGAGAGAGAGAGGGGAGTGAGAGAGGGAGAGAGAGGGGGGAGCGGGAGAGGGCGAGAGGGAGAGAGAGAGAGAGAGAGAGAGAGAGAGAGAGAGAGAGAGAGAGAGAGAGAGAGAGAGAGAGAGGGAGAGAGGGAGGGAGAGAGAGGGGGGAGCGGGAGAGGGTGAGAGGGAGAGAGAGAGAGAGAGAGAGAGAGAGAGAGAGAGAGAGAGAGAGAGAGAGAGAAAGACGGAGAGAAAGAGAGAGAGAGAGAGAGAGAGAGAGAGAGAGAGAGAGAGAGAGAGAGAGAGAGAGAGAGAGAGAGAGAGAGAGAGAGAGAGAGAGAGAGAGAGAGAGAGAGAGAGAGAGAGAAAGACGGAGAGAGAGAGAGAGAGAGAGGGAGAGAGAGAGAGAGAGAGAAAGACGGAGAGAGAGAGAGAGAGAGAGAAAGACGGAGAGAGAGAGAGAGAGAGAGAGAGAGAGAGAGAGAGAGAGAGAGAGAGAGAGAGAGAGGGAGGGAGAGAGAGAGAGAGAGAAAGACGGAGAGAGAGAGAGAGAGAGAGAGAGAGAGAGAGAGAGAAAGACGGAGAGAGAGAGAGAGAGAGAGAGAGAGAGAGAGAGAGAGAGAGAGAGAGAGAGAGAGAGAGAGAGAGAGAGAGAGAGAGAGAGAGAGAGAGAGAGAGAGAGAGAGCAGCTCCATCTGAATAGTAAAATAAGTTCAAAAGTAAAAGTTCAATATTCTGCTTGATTAGGGCTGGGGGTTGTGCGTAATGTGAAGGCGTGCCTGGCTGTGCACATATGGGAAAGGTTCTAGGTTCTTCAGGGACAGAGAAAACGTTCATGATCAAACATGATGGAAATACAGGCCTTCCATGCAGCCTCAACAGGCCTGAGAGAGTGAGAGAGAGAGACAGCGAGAGAGAGACAGCGAGAGAGAGACAGCGAGAGAGAGAGAGAGAGACAGAGAGAGAGACAGAGAGAGAGACAGAGAGAGAGAGAGAGAGAGAGAGAGAGAGAGAGAGTCATAAAAGCCAAGAAATGAGCCCAGGGAGAGCAGACAGATCTCATGTGTGGCTTTCTCAGAGACAACACTAGTTATTAGCTGAAATCAAATGATCCTACAAGTGCCACAGGCAGGCCCGGTGCAGTTTGGCAAGAACTTTATAGATTCCATTAGAAGGAGTCTAAAGGCATCACAGAGAATGGATGCGCCCCATCAAGTGCCTACATTTCTGACACTCGAAATTAAAAGTATTTTTCATCTCAGACTAAGCCCTTGAACAATGGCTGTGAACCTATCTCAGGCAATGGCCATATAGACTGTTAAAGATGGAGCCTATTATTAATATGAACTATTCCTATTATTAACATCCTGCCAAGCCAATCACCAGTCAGCCCCTGCCCAGCCAATCCAAAGTCTGCTCAGCCTTATCTCCCTGCACCATAATGGTCAATGTGCTGCTATATCCTCTCAGGCAGGACTTTGTCCCAATCCTCTGCTTTCCAAATCAGCCGGTAGTTGTGACAGTCCCCCAACAATTAGGGAATGGATTATGTGGCTCCCACCGAGACCATTATAGGTTGCTGCTACTGCCGTCACTACCCATAATGCACTATTATTATCTCCATCTGTGAGCCAGTTAATAGACTGGTAAAGACAAATACATTTGCTATTGTCTCCGACATTCCTTGAAAATAAATGTTATCTTAGTAGTAAGAATAACTTTGTCTCCGATGACAGACTTTGTCAATTATATGTGCAACAAAGACACATAAATACATAACTAATGTGTTATTGAAAAGCAAAGGTAGAACCGAAGGTATAAAATCAATGTTGCACATTCAACAGAGAGGGGATGAACATGGAAATACACTGAGCACCGTGCCGCAGCAGCCACGTCTCAGTACCTTGTCACATTTCATCCAAATTAATAGATATAGAAATATTTGTATAAATTAATCCCACATTTCACAGGCCTCTCTTTCCCAGCAGGCATTCAATGACTTCCATCCAATTTAAAGAGACTGTCTCGAAACCAGAGAGAGGAATTTATTCTAGGCTAATAAAAACAGAGCTTGTTGGAGAATAACAGTGAGCAACTCATTAAAAGTGTAAGACAAGCTCTCTATGTGCAAATGGCTCCTCAGGTCTGAGGTTGAAACTCACGACAAGAGGCCAGGACATGTAGACCACAGGGCTGATGAACAGAGCCTTAAATGTGATTGGTTTTTCTCTCAAACGAAAGTCTGTGCTTCCAAGAGAAAAATAAAAATGAGAGAGAGAGAGAAAGAGAGAGAGAGAGAGAGAGAGAGAGAGAGAGAGAGAGAGAGAGAGAAAGAGAGAGAGAGAGAGAGAGAGAGAAAGAGAGCAGAGCTTCATTTGATTTGAATACTTTTGTTGCTCGTCAGGAATAACAGGATTCCTATACTGAACATGAGCAAAGACACAGACAGACAAGCACACTGATATAGTGTGAATAGAAACATCACTCCCAGGTAAAAGAAGCGAGCCTGTGGGATACATCATCCCCCATTAGCCCAGTGGTTGATTGTTGTCAGGTTTTGGATGCACATACCGCCCCGGGTGCAACAGCGTAGCGGTTTTAGCACACAGCACTGCTAATTATCAACCATAGGAGCCATTAAAAACACAACCGGAGTGTCTGCGGAGCTAATTTGTCAAATTACATCTTCGTAACTTATGAAAAGACCTAACATTACCCTAAAGGCTTGCTTTCAAGGCAGAGCTGAGTAAATGTTAAATGAAAGCTATTCTGCTTTGCCTCCACGGTACCACTGAGATCCAGATAGCTGCTGGGGCTTTGAGAGAGAGGTGGGCTAGGCTGCCCTGCTCGGTGATAGTTAAGCAGTCTAAACACCCAGGAGACCCTCCTCTTCTCCCCAGAGACAAACACCTCCAACCACCCTTGTCGCAAAGCTAGCTTCATGTTTATTTATCCACTCAATAATGTGGATTTTTTTCAGGGATTTACCAGTAAAAACAATATTTTGTGTCAGCTGTGAAAAGCATTGGCCCTCACTGTAATGGATTGTGACTTTAGCAGTCACAGCAATGAAGGCCTATGGCAGCTCTGCTGACAAGCATCACCAGCCAGAGAAGAGAGAGAGAGGGGGGGGAGCACGATCATAATGACGTGTCATTTCAGCAAATAAGGAAGGAAACCAACTGAAATGGTTGTTAAATGACCAAGGCTGCTAAAGACACATGCATGTGAATAAATATAAAGCATATAATACGATGACTAAAACGCATGTTGTATTAGTTTACAAAGCGTAAACTATTTATTAGTATATGACCTACTGCTTGAATATGTAGCCTACAATAGTGCGTCACCAAGCTAACATCATACAGCCCATGCAATCTCAGATCATCAGATACTTAAAAAAAAAAGAGATTTCTATGCAGACAAAGTTAGAGAACACGGGGAGGTCTACAATAAACAAGCAAGACGATGTCATCAACCCATTTTTATTCACAACAAGAATGGCTGTGGGTGATAGCATCTTTCTGTTGTAACACAGCCAGTCCCAGAGGGAGTGAACTCCTGGGCTATTTCAGACCAGATTCATGCCTACGTGGGGCCTGGCTCATCTAAGGCTGTGTGCCAAATGGCACCATATTCCCTATAAAGTGGACTACTTTTAACCAGGACACATAGTTCCCATGTGGCAGCCATGGTGTGGAACATCATGTTGCTAAGGCAAACCAAGATTATATCGAGACAAAGAAGGTGCTACATCATTGTTAGGTGTTACAATGATTCCTACTTGGAAAAGAAACAAGAGCATTACGTTGGTTAGGATGCCCCCCAAAAAACAACTCCCTAAAATGTCTTAAATTAGTTTGGGCAGTGGAGATAAATGATGCCTAAAAACATGTCTGCCATTTTTGTAGCATTTGAATAGCTAGTTCTAAACAACAATACTGAAATGACACAACTGCTGAATCTTGCCTCGTCTAAAAACAAACCGTGTGAATGAGATAATAGCGAGGTAGAGTAAGAGAGAAAATAAATGAGGTGTAGGTGGTCTTCACACCTCATCCTCCGTGCTACACACAGGCCAGGCCAAGCCAGAGAGATATGTCAATTGAAACTGAGACACCAACTTCAGAGGCCGGATGAGTGCAGATTCTGTTCTCCTTTCTCGCCTTTTCACACTGCGTGTTTTTTCTCTCCCTCTAATCAGGTGAGATTTTATCAGGCTCTTCTCAGTCAGTAACCGCTATCATTTGTGAAATTTCAGAAGGTAGAGCGTGTGGGAACCAGAGTATCAGTTGAGCTCATCTTGTGGAGAACCTTATAGACACGAGGCGGTTTCTGAAAAGGCGAGAAACATTACAAAGCACACCTCCGAGGCTGTTCAATGCAAACTGACAGTGGAAATAGTTTCCTCTCCCCTTCCCCTTCTTCCTCTCCCCGACCCTCCCTCCTTCTGTCTCTGTGGTTGTTTGCTTTGTATTTCAGCTTCACAAGATTGCACTAGCTGATTACAAGATCGATTTACAACTTTGAAAATAACCGTTGGGAGAGGCTGTGTCCGTTTTGCATGTGCCTGTACAGCCAATGGAAAAGATGCAAGATGTGATAGTCTAGCCTTTGAAATCCCTATCAATCAGAGCATTCTGAGCCATGAATACAAAACACCTGAAGGACAAAACTGAGGATGAGAGATGGCCTCTCCCTGCAACACAACCATTATGTAGCAGTAACACTGCCATCCAGCACAACCTCCATTCTTTTCCGGATAAATCAATGCTGTACATGCAATATCAAGATCAAAGTTAATCCTTTGTGTTCACAATTGTGCTCACTTATCGAATTTCAGGGGGTACAATGCTGTGAGCCATTACAGTTCACAGTATATCCCCTGTGTCATTCCATTACCCAATCCCCACAGAGCTGAGAAAGAGATACATTTTGGTTTTATTTTGGTTCCCTGGTCGGAGCCGATGGTTGACTTTTACCTCAGCCAAACAAATCATGTAGGATAAATTGCAGCGGCCCTGTTAACTGCGGCAAACTCACTATCCACTGGTGACCTTGGGTGACCTTGGGGACAGGCTCTGAAACAGCTCTCTAGGATTAAGGGGCTTGGGGAGAATAAAGGAGGGAGGTTTTGTGGCGTTAGAAGTTAACATGGTATCTGAAGTACTTTGCCTGCATGGTGGTGAGAATATAGAACCTAGTTTGAGAGAGACATAAAATGTGCTAGTAAGAGTTGGTAGGTGATTATGACAGAGAAAAAAAGAGAGAGATAAGGGAAGAGAGTGAGAGATGATGGACAACTGTGTATATTGCCAAGTTATAGTTAATCATTGGTCTCCTGAGTGGCGCAGCAGTCTAAGGCACTGCATCTCAGTGCAAAAGGCGTCACTATGGTCCCTGGTTCAAATCCAGGCTGTATCACATCTGGCTGTGATTGGGAGTCCCATGGGGTGGCGCACAAATGGCCCAGTGTCATCCGGGTTTGGCAAGTGTAGGCATTGTAAATAAGAATTTGTTCTTAACTAACCTAGTTAAATAAAGGTTACATTTATTATTATGTGTTTTACCTTTCTATTACTTCTCTATTTTCTTTCTCTCTGCGTTGTTGGGAAGGGCCCGTAAGTCAGCATTTCACTGGTAGTCTACACCTGTTGTTTACCAAGCATGCGACAAATACAATTTGATTTGATTTGAACCACTGAGTGCAGTTGCTGTCTCCTAAGCCCCTATCCCAAATAAATGCTTGCAGCTAGGCCTGCTGCTGACCTTCCCTTACTTGTCTCTCCTTCCCGTATAATACCATCCAGCTAGGCAGCCGAGTTCTAGCCCAGCCAGGCTCCTCTCCTCCTTCTCCTTCCAGAAGCATTAGCATAGCTGGCTGCACAGGGACGGCTGCTCCTTCAGTAATGTCATGGGCACTTTAACATGATGAAGCGTGCGGTGGCCCCGCTGGCATGAAAAATTCACCCGACCCGTCCGCCGGAGAGGAGAGGGATTGACTCTGCAACAATGATTTAGAGGAACAGATGTGTGATCTTTAAGGCATGCGGGCCTCTGTTTTGGGTGAGCGACCAATTTTAATTCAATTTGATATTTCTTTTCGAACTGCCACTCGGCTGACAGGTTGACTCGGAGGCTTGAGCCAGCCAGGCCAGATAACAGTAAATAGGTGGGATCAGATCAGAAACACAACACGCCAGGTCGGCAGGTTGGGGCGTTAAGGCCTGGCGCCATCGCTATTGCCATCCATCAAGATGGCAGTTCAATTATTGTCAAATAAGTACCCCTGTCTAAACCCATCTTTTATTGTTAAGTATGGATCTATCTCCGGATCACATGATCTACCTACCAGATAGGAAGGAACCATCTCATATACATGATAATAACATTGATTCATAAATGGATTCATATCCATTGTTTGTGTGTTAAACAAATATGAATTAATCTGAATCTGAATCACTGCCTGAAGGTATGGATTGCTGTTCCATCTGAGGACCCTGGAATCTGAAATGTGTAGGCAATTGCTTTATATGGGCTTTCTCAAGCCAAGGTATATACAGTAGCATGTGCAACATATCATTTCATCTCAACAGGTTTGGGCCTTTCTCCTGACACACCAGCTTCAGTTTGACTGACATAACTACATGACCAAAAGAATGTGGACACCTGCTCGACCAACATCTCATTCCAAAATCATGGGCATTAATATGGAGTTGGTCCCCCCTTTGCTGCAATAACAGCCTCCACTCTTCTGGGAAGGCTTTCCACTAGATGTTGGAACATTGCTGCGGGGACTTCCATTCAGCCACAAGAGCATTAGTGAGGTCGGGCACTGATGTTGGCCGATTAGGCCTGGCTGACAAAAGTGTTCGATGGGGTTTAGGTCAGGTGTCTGTGCAGAACAGTTAAGTTCTTCCACACCGATCTCGACAAACTATTTCTGTATGGACCTCGCTTTGTGCACGGGGGCATTGTCATTCTGAACCAGGAAAGGGCCTTCCCCAAACTGTTGCCACAGAGTTGGAATCACAGAATCGTATGGGGTATGCGCGATGCCGTCCGGGGTACGCCAAATAGAAATGTGATTCACATTTTCAAAACAGTCCATTTATATTTTCCAACGGGGCTATACGTACATTTGGGTGAGTTTGTTTCTCGCCTGAGTAGCCTTGTTTCACTGACAAGAAAATGAAACCATCTAGTGTTCAGGGAAATAACAACACGATGTCAAATACAGGTAGCCTAGTGAAATAATTAACATCCAATCACATTAACCGTTACTCTCTCACGGGAGACCTTTACATATGCATAGATATTTAGAAACGAAACATGACCATTTGAAAAATAAGTTACAGGAGTTTTTTGAGTGAGAACTAAGAAGACTTTCTAGTAGTAAGATATGTATAAAAGCAACAGATACCATTAATAATAAGGGGTTAGAAGAGTCTTATATGGTGAGCTACCGAGTGGCTAGGACAGGCAAGCCCCATACTATTGTAGAGGACTTAATTCTTCCTGCTACCGTGGACATGACTGGGACAATGCTGGGGGAAAAGGCCAAAATAACTATACAGACAATGCCTTCATCAAACAACACGGCTTCACGACACATCAGTGACATGGCAGGAGATGTTTTGAAACAATTACTGCAATAGACGTGGGGGGCCTGGCACAGCTCCTGGTACACCTCCGTTATGTTTATGGGGGGGTCAATTAAGGAAGACATCCTCTTCTGCAAACCACTGGAAACCAGGACAACACGAGAGGATATATTTAAAGTACTGGACAGCTTTGTGACATCAAATGGACTTGTGTTCAAGATGTGTTGCTGTACTGATGGCACAAAAGCCATGACAGGGAGACAGAGTGGAGTGGTAACGCACGTGCAAGCAGTTGCTCCCGATGCCACTTGGGTACACTGCAGCATCCACCGAGAGGCTCTTACTGCCAAGGGAATGCCTGACAGCTTGAAAGACATTTTTGTAAACTACAGTGAAAATGGTTAACTTTGTTAAAGCAAAGCCCCTGAACTCTCATGCATCTTCTGCACTATGCAATGATATGGGCAGCGGCCATGTAACGCTTTTACAACATACAGAAGTGCGGTGGTTATCAAGGTGCAAAGAATTGACATGTTTTTATTAATTGAGGGACGTGCTTAAAGCTTTCTTTACTGACCATAATTTTCACATGTCTGACTGCTTGCATGATGACGAGTTTCTCACACGACTGGCCTATCTGAATCTAGGATGACAGGGACTATATTCAATGTACGGGACAAAATTGAGGTTATGATTAAGAAGTTGGAGCTCTTCTCTGTCTGCATTAACAAGGAGAACACACAGGTCTTTCCATCATTGTATGATTTTTTTGTGTGCAAATTAACTCAAGCTTACGGACAATGTCAAATGTGATATAACGAAGCACCTGAGTGAGTTGGGTGTGCAAATACGCAGGTACGTTCCTGAAATTGATGACACAAACAACTGGATTTGTTATCCAGTCCATGTACTGATATCTGAACAAGAGAGCCTCATTGAAATTGCAACAAGCAGTTCTGTAAAAATGTTATTTAATCAGAAGCCACTGCCAGATTTCTGGATAGTTTCTTGCTTTGGCAAATTGCGCTGTTAAGACACTGATGCCCTCTGCAACCATGTACCTATGTGAGAGTGTATTTTCGACATCAATAGCATGAAAACTAAATACAGGCACAGACTGTGTGTGAAAAATGATTTAAGACTGAGACTCTCTCCAATACAACCCAACATTGCAGAGTTATCTGCACCCTTTCAAGCACACCCTTCTCATTAACCTGTGGTGAGTTATTCACAATTTTTGATGAACAAATAAGGTTTTATATGTAAGATAGCTAAATAAAGAGCAAAATTATTTATTATTATTATATGATTACTTGTGCCCTGTTCCTATAAGAGCTCTTTGTCACTTTCCACGAGCCGGGTTGTGACAAAAACTCACACTCATTCTTTTGTTGAATAAATGTATTGTATAATATGTGGTTGGCAGGTTTACAATGATGGCAAATAACAACATTTGAAAGTGCACTGACCCTGGTGCTAGAGGGGGTAGGCAGCTGGAGGTTGAATGTTTGAAGGGGTATGGGACTATAACAAGTTTGGGAACCACTGGTCTAGGATGTCATTGTATGCTGTAGCCTTAATATTTCCCTTCACTGGAACTAAGGGGCCTAGTCCGAACCATGAAAAACAGCCACAGACAATTAATCCTCCTCCACCAAACTTTACAGTTGGTACTATGCATTCGGGCAGGTAGTGTTCTCCTGGCATCAGCCAAACCCAGATATTTAAGTGTGATTCCTCACTCAAGAGAACGCGTTTCCACTGCTCCAGAGTCCAATGGTGATGAGCTTTACACCACTCCAGCCGACGCTTGGCATTGCTCATGGTGATCGTAGGCTTGGGCAGTTGTTGCTCCTAGATATTTCCACTTCACAATAACAGCACTAAAATTTGACCAGGGCAGCTCTAGCAGGGCAGAAACTATAACGGTGCCACCTTGAAAGTCACTGAGCTCTTCAGTAAGGCCGTCCTACTGCCAATGTTTGTCTATGAAGATTACATGTCTGTGTGCTTGATTTTGTACACCTGTCAGCAACAGGTGTGGCTGAAATAGCCAAATCCACTCATTTGAAGGGGTGTCCACATACTTTTGTATATACAGTTGAAGTCGGAAGTTTACATACACTTAGGTTGGAGTCATTAAAACTTGTTTTTCAACCACTCCACAAATTTTATGTTAACAAACTATAGTTTTGGCAAGTCGGTTAGGACATCTACTATGTGCATGACACAAGTCATTTTTCTAACAATTGTTTACAGACAAATTACTTCACTTATAATTCACTGTATCACAATTCCAGTGGGTCAGATGTTTACATACACTAAGTTGACTGTGCCTTTAAACAGCTTGGAAAATTCCAGAAAATGATGTCAAGAAGCTTCTGAAAGGCTAATTGACATACTTTGAGTCAATTGGAGGTGTACCTGTGGATGTATTTCAAGGCCTACCTTCAAACTCAGTGCCTCTTTGCTTGACATCATGGAAAAATCAAAAGAAATCAAGACCTCAGAAAAAAAAATGGTAGACCTCCACAAGTCTGGTTCATCCTTGGGAGCAATTTCCAAATGCCTGAAGGTACCACGTTCATCTGTACAAACAATAGTACGCAAGTATAAACACTATGGGACCACGCAGCCGTCATACCACTCAGGAAGGAGACACGGTCTGTCTCCTAGAGATGAACGTACTTTGGTGCGAAAAGTGCAAATCAATCCCAGAACAACAGCAAAGGACCCTGTGAAGATGCTGGAGGAAACAGGTACAAAAGTATCTATATCCACAATTAACCCGAGTCTTATATCAACATAACCTGAAAGGCCGCTCAGCCAGGAAGAAGCCGTTGCTCCAAAACCGCCATAAAAAAGCCAGACTACGGTTTGCAACTGCACATGGGGACAAAGATCATACTTTTTGGAGAAATGTCCTCTGGCCTGATGAAACAAAAATAGAACTGTTTGGCACAGGGGTGGCGGCATCATGTTGTGGGGGTGTGGGGGTGCTTTGCTGCAGGAGTGACTGGTGCACTTCACAAAATAGATGGCATCATGAGGCAGGAAAATGATGTGGATATATTGAAGCAACATCTGAAGACATCAGTCAGGAAGTTAAAGCTTGGTCGAAAATGGGTCTTCCAAATGGACAATGACCCCAAGCATACTTCCAAAGTTGTGGCAAAATGGCTATGGACAACAAAGTCAAGGTATTGGAGTGGCCATCACAAAGCCCCGACCTCAATCCCATAGAAAATGTGTGGGCAGAACTGAAACAGCGTGTGCGAGCAAGGAGGCCTACAAACCTGACTCAGTTACACCAGCTCTGTCAGGGGGAATGGGCCAAAATTCACCCAACTTATTGTGGGAAGCTTGTGGAAGTCTACCCGAAATGTTTGACCCAAGCTAAACAATTTAAAGGCAATGCTACCAAATACTAATTGAGTGTATGTAAACTTCTGACACACTGGGAATGTGATGAAAGAAATAAAAGCTGAAATAAATAATTCTCTCTACTATTATTCTGACATTTTACATTCTTAAAATAAACTGACCTAAGACAGGTTTTTTTTTAGTAGGATTAAATGTCAGGAATTGTGAAAAACTGAGTTTAAATGTATTTGGCTAAGGTGTATGTAAACTTCAGACTTCAACTGTATGGTGTATGTTGTTGATTCTTCTCTCCACATTGCATCAACAGCTTTAAAAAACAGTCTACAAGAATGAATCTGTTGGTTTATAGTTTGCTGAATTAACTGGTAAGTAGGAACCTTGAGGTGCTTGTGCTTGACTCAAAGCCCATGTGAAAACTGTATGTAAATCATTTCCAGGAAATGTGGGTGAGAAATCTTGGAGTGGGATTAGGAAGACCACGGCTGTGAAAGCTCTACTCGATCCATTTCCAAACTGTCACGGGGCCTTTAAGAAGCAAACAAACCCTCTTTAATCTATCTTAATCATACTTAAACATGAATGTTTCATGTGGAAATTCCTGGTTACAATTTAAAGGCTTTTTGCTCCTTCCTCGGGATAACCCCGCTATGGTCGTAGCCAGCTACGTTCCTGATAACACGAATCCCATTGGTGACAAGAAAGCCTCACGAGGCGTACACAGAAGCTAGCCTACATATGTATATCTGACTAAAAGAAGAAAAATAGGAACTGTGGCGTCTGCTTCCAACAATTCATAATGAAGTGTAGATAATGTATTCACTTTGAAACAACAACATGTTCTTAGATGTTCTAAAAATGCAAGGACAGAGATAGTGATTGGTTCTTATTAACAACAGTGTTCTTAGTAGCATTGCAATATGCAAATTACAGGCAAAATAAGGAATTCCAGGCGACAGTGAACCTAATATTATATTCGGAACGATGCATAACCCAATGTTATGATGATTACATTTGACTTGCAATGTTTTCCTTTTTGCATAGAAACAACAACAGCTGGGAGGAGGGATACAGCCTATTCCCCAAAGTAGCTTTTCATCTCCTGCTCATGCCTTACTTTAAATAAATCTCATCGTAGCAGTGGCAACAAATGTTTAGATTTCTCCTCCTCCCTTCAGAAGCCGTAGAGATAAAAGTCAAACCCATCTGTCTCAGTACCAACTTCTCTCTCCTCTCTGGTTGTGCCGTGCCGGGGAGAGTTTATCACAGGTCTAACGCGTAAAGTAAAGTACATCTGCATCCTCTCTGCTCTGCTCCCCCTCGCATCATTATCCTCATCGCCTTTCACTTCCCCAGCGGAGCCCCTTTGGATGGAAAAACAACAGGGTGACAAATAAACAACGGGGTTTAAACACGGTTAAAAGGATCTGACGGCCAGTAATGGAAAAAAGGCTTCCGTATTGTTATAACCTTTCACGTTTGTTTGGCTTACGGAAGGAAGAGCAAGCTATTGTCCCTGTCAGCTAATTGGATCAAGGTTGTTGTGTAGAAAACAAGTGAATGAATGGCTGAATGAGGTACATGCTGGACAAAAGACGATGGAACTGAAATTGCTTCGAAAATGGTTTTCTTTTCCTATTACATGTGAAAGAATGGAAAAATACAACATAAAGGTGCATTTATGGCACAATCTGAAATGTCTGAATACACAAGACAATTGTCGTTCAGTATTTTTTCTTGTTCTTTTCAATTGTCTCTATCTATTTGGAAAGTCTGCATCTACAAAATACAGGTCTACTGCAAAATGAACTGCAGTTTAAAAGCCATCTTTTATTGTGCATAGCTAAGTGATGTTATTTGGCACAGAGGAGACATTACAGCTCAGAAACAGAATATCACTGATCCAATTAAAATCTGGCTCCAAAGTGTCACCGGGGTCTCGCTGATTCCTGCCCTGAGCACACGCCATTTTCAAACAAGCCACTGTCAAAGCAAGAGATAGGAACACGAAGCATGAAAAAAGAAAATAGAGACCTAATTTCCAATCTAGCGACGGATGCCTCCCCTTCCCTCCGACGCAGCTCGATTTAACCTTGAGGAGTAATGAGATCTGACTTGCTTAAATGTTAGCATTCTTAAATCATCAGGAACTGCCTCAGAGGAGACTATAATCACTGTGCCAAATTGCTGCGCTAGCTAATTTCTTTTCTCCCCAGCATTTGCTTGCAGTTAGTGTCGATTATTCAAGAACAGCCATTTAATGCTCCCGGGTCCCAAGAGGTGTTACATTAAAATGTAATAACTTGCAATGTAAATGAAAACAAAAATCATTACTGTTTTATCCCCTTCCTCCACCACCTCCCTCCCTCCACCACCTCCCTCCCTCCCTCCCTCCACCACCTCCCTCCCTCCCTCCCTCCACCACCTCCCTCCCTCCCTCCACCACCTCCCTCCCTCCCTCCCTCCACCACCTCCCTCCCTCCCTCCCTCCACCACCTCCCTCCTTTTCTCCCTCCCTCCACCACCTCCCTCCCTTTCTCCCTCCCTCCACCACCTCCCTCCATCCTTTTCTCCCTCCCTCCCTCCTTTTCTCCCTCCCTCCACCACCTCCCTCCTTTTCTCCCTCCCTCCACCACCTCCTTCCCTTTCACCCTACCTCCCTCCCTCCCTCCACCACCTCCCTCCCTCCCTCCCTCCACCACCTCCCTCCCTTTCTTCCTACCTCCCTCCCTCCCTCCCTTCACCACCTCCCTCCCTCCCTCCACCACCTCCCTCCCTTTCTCCCTACCTTCCTCCCTTTCTCCACCACCTCCCTCCCTCCCTCCACCACCTCCCTCCCTCCCTCCACCACCTCCCTCCCTTTCTCCCTACCTCCCTCCACCACCTCCCTCCCTCCACCACCTCCCTCCCATTTCTCCCTACCTCCCTCCACCACCTCCCTCCCTCCCTCCCTCCCTCCCTCCCTCCCTCCCTCCCTCCCTCCCTCCCTCCACCACCTCCCTCCCTCCCTCCCTCCACCACCTCCCTCCCTCCACCACCTCCCTCCCTTTCTCCCTACCTCCCTCCCTTTCTCCACCACCTCCCTCCCTCCCTCCACCACCTCCCTCCCTCCCTCCACCACCTCCCTCCCTCCACCACCTCCCTCCCTTTCTCCACTTCCTCCCTCCCTCCCTCCCTCCACCACCTCCCTCCCTCCCCCCCTTTCTCCCTACCTCCCTCCCTCCCTCCCTCCACCACCTCCCTCCCTTTCTCCCTACCTCCCTCCCTCCCTCCCTCCACCACCTCCCTCCCTCCCTTTCTCCTTACCTACCTCCCTCCCTCCCTCCACCACCTCCCTCCCTCCCTCCCTCCCTCCACCACCTCCCTCCCTTTCTCCCTACCTCCCTCCCTCCACCACATCCCTCCCTTTCTCCCTCCCTCAATCACCTCCCTCCCTCCCTCCCTCCCTCCACCACCTCCCTCCCTTTCTCCCTTTCTCCCTCCCTCCCTCCCTCCACCACCTCCCGCCCTTTCTCCCTCCCTCCACCACCTCCCTCCCTTTCTCCCTCCCTCCACCACCTCCCTCCCTCCCTCCCTCCACCACCTCCCTCCCTTTCTCCCTACCTCCCTCCCTCCACCACATCCCTCCCTTTCTCCCTCCCTCAATCACCTCCCTCCCTCCCTCCCTCCACCACCCCCCTCCCTTTCTCCCTTTCTCCCTCCCTCCACCACCTCCCTCCCTTTCTCCCTCCCTCCACCACCTCCCTCCCTCCACCACCTCCCTCCCTCCCTTTCTCCCTCCCTCCACCACCTCCCTCCCTTTCTCCCTCCCTCCACCACCTCCCTCCCTTTCTCCGTCCCTCCATCACCTCCCTCCCTTTCTCCCTCCCTCCCTCCCTTTCTCCCTCCCTCCACCACTTCCCTCCCTTTCTCCCTCCATCCCTTTCTCCCTCCCTCCCTCCACCACCTCCCTCCCTTTCTCCATCCCTCCACCACCTCTCTCTCTTTCTCCCTCCCTCCACCACCTCCCTCCCTTTCTCCCTCCCTCCACCACCTCCCTCCCTTTCTCCCTCCCTCCCTTTCTCCCTCCCTCCCTCCCTCCCTCCCTCCCTCCCTCCACCACTTCCCTCCCTTTCTCCCTCCCTCTCCACCTCCCTCCCTTTCTCCCTCCCTCCCTACCTCCCTCCACCACCTCCCTCCCTTTCTCCCTACCTCCCTCCCTCCCTCCACCACCTCCCTCCCTCCCTCTACCACCTCCCTCCCTCCCTACACCACCTCCCTACCTCCCTCCACCACCTCCCTCCCTCCACCATCTCCCTCCCTTTCTGCCTCCCTCCCTACACCACCTCCCTCCACCCCTCCATCGTGGGAGTAGGGATCTAAACCACGGCCCATCTGGCAAACGTGATGAAGCCGGGCCTGGCCAGGACGACCCGCTGCCATGGCTTGACACTCTGCGGAGGAAGGGAAGGAGGGATGGTGGGAGGGAGAGCAGGAGGCTAGGTACCAGATTTGCCTTCTCTAGTCTGGGAATGGGGAGACATGGAGACAGGGAGCCCACTGAGACAGCAGGGCCCGCTTAATCTCCCACATGCCCAGACCTGTTCCACTCTGTGGCGGGCAGAGCGGTGTCAGTGGAGAACAGGAGGGGGTCCACACTGTGGCAAGCAGAGTGGAGAACAGGAGGGGGTCCACACTGTGGCAAGCAGAGTGAAGAACAGGAGGGGGTCCACACTGTGGCAAGCAGAGTGAAGAACAGGAGGGGGTCCACACTGTGGCGGGCAGAGTGGAGAACAGGAGGGGGTCCACACTGTGGCGGGCAGAGTGGAGAACAGGAGGGGGTCCACACTGTGGCAAGCAGAGTGAAGAACAGGAGGGGGTCCACACTGTGGCGGGCAGAGTGAAGAACAGGAGGGGGTCCACACTGTGGCGGGCAGAGTGAAGAACAGAAGGGTGTCCACACTGTGGCGGGCAGAGTGGTGTCAGTGGAGAACAGGAGGGGGTCCACACTGTGGCGGGCAGAACGGTGTCAGTGGAGAACAGAAGGGTGTCCACACTGTGGCGGGCAGAGCGGTGTCAGTGGGGAACAGGAGGGGGTCCACACTGTGGCGGGCAGAACGGTGTCAGTGGAGAACAGAAGGGGGTCCACACTGTGGCGGGCAGAGCGGTGTCAGTGGAGAACAGGAGGGGGTCCACACTGTGGCGGGCAGAGTGATGAACAGGAGGGGGTCCACACTGTGGCGGGCAGAGTGAAGAACAGGAGGGGGTCCACACTGTGGCGGGCAGAGCGGTGTCAGTGGAGAACAGAAGGGAGTCCACACTGTGGCGGGCAGAGCGGTGTCAGTGGAGAACAGGAGGGGGTCCACACTGTGGCGGGCAGAACGGTGTCAGTGGAGAACAGGAGGGGGTCCACACTGTGGCAAGCAGAGTGGAGAAAGGGAGGGGGTCCACACTGTGGCGGGCAGAACGGTGTCAGTGAAGAACAGGAGGGGGTCCACACTGTGGCAAGCAGAGTGGAGAACAGAAGGGGGTCCACACTGTAGCGGGCAGAGCGGTGTCAGTGGAGAACAGGAGGGGGTCCACACTGTGGCGGGCAGAACAGTGTCAGTGAAGAACAGGAGGGGGTCCACACTGTGGCGGGCAGAACGGTGTCAGTGAAGAACAGGAGGGGGTCCACACTGTGGCGGGCAGAGCGGTGTCAGTGGAGAACAGGAGGGGATCCACACTGTGGCGGGCAGAACGGTGTCAGTGGAGAACAGAAGGGTGTCCACACTGTGGCGGGCAGAGCGGTGTCAGTGGAGAACAGGAGGGGGTCCACACTGTGGCGGGCAGAACGGTGTCAGTGAAGAACAGGAGGGGGTCCACACTGTGGCGGGCAGAACGGTGTCAGTGGAGAACAGGAGGGGGTCCACACTGTGGCAAGCAGAGTGGAGAAAAGGAGGGGGTCCACACTGTGGCGGGCAGAACGGTGTCAGTGAAGAACAGGAGGGGGTCCACACTGTGGCAAGCAGAGTGGAGAACAGAAGGGGGTCCACACTGTAGCGGGCAGAGCGGTGTCAGTGGAGAACAGGAGGGGGTCCACACTGTGGCGGGCAGAACAGTGTCAGTGAAGAACAGGAGGGGGTCCACACTGTGGCGGGCAGAACGGTGTCAGTGAAGAACAGGAGGGGGTCCACACTGTGGCGGGCAGAGCGGTGTCAGTGGAGAACAGGAGGGGATCCACACTGTGGCGGGCAGAACGGTGTCAGTGGAGAACAGAAGGGTGTCCACACTGTGGCGGGCAGAGCGGTGTCAGTGGAGAACAGGAGGGGGTCCACACTGTGGCGGGCAGAACGGTGTCAGTGAAGAACAGGAGGGGGTCCACACTGTGGCGGGCAGAGCGGTGTCAGTGGAGAACAGGAGGGGATCCACACTGTGGCGGGAAGAACGGTGTCAGTGGAGAACAGAAGGGTGTCCACACTGTGGCGGGCAGAGCGGTGTCAGTGGAGAACAGGAGGGGGTCCACACTGTGGCGGGCAGAACGGTGTCAGTGGAGAACAGGAGGGGGTCCACACTGTGGCGGGGAGAGCGGTGTCAGTGAAGAACAGGAGGGGGTCCACACTGTGGCGGGCAGAGTGGTGTCAGTGGAGAACAGGAGGGGGTCCACACTGTGGCGGGCAGAGCGGTGTCAGTGGAGAACAGGAGGGGGTCCACACTGTGGCGGGCAGAGCGGTGTCAGTGGAGAACATGAGGGGGTCCACACTGTGGCGGGCAGAACGGTGTCAGTGAAGAACAGGAGGGGGTCCACACTGTGGCGGGCAGAGCGGTGTCAGTGAAGAACAGAAGGGTGTCCACACTGTGGCGGACAGAGCGGTGTCAGTGGAGAACAGGAGGGGGTCCACACTGTGGCGGGCAGAGCGGTGTCAGTGGAGAACAGGAGGGGGTCCACACTGTGGCGGGCAGAATGATGAACAGGAGGGGGTCCACACTGTGGCGGGCAGAGTGAAGAACAGGAGGGGGTCCACACTGTGGCGGGCAGAGCGGTGTCAGTGGAGAACAGAAGGGGGTCCACACTGTGGCGGGCAGAGCGGTGTCAGTGGAGAACAGGAGGGGGTCCACACTGTGGCGGGCAGAACGGTGTCAGTGGAGAACAGGAGGGGGTCCACACTGTGGCAAGCAGAGTGGAGAAAAGGAGGGGGTCCACACTGTGGCGGGCAGAACGGTGTCAGTGAAGAACAGGAGGGGGTCCACACTGTGGCAAGCAGAGTGGAGAACAGAAGGGGGTCCACACTGTAGCGGGCAGAGCGGTGTCAGTGGAGAACAGGAGGGGGTCCACACTGTGGCGGGCAGAACGGTGTCAGTGAAGAACAGGAGGGGGTCCACACTGTGGCGGGCAGAACGGTGTCAGTGAAGAACAGGAGGGGGTCCACACTGTGGCGGGCAGAGCGGTGTCAGTGGAGAACAGGAGGGGATCCACACTGTGGCGGGCAGAACGGTGTCAGTGGAGAACAGAAGGGTGTCCACACTGTGGCGGGCAGAGCGGTGTCAGTGGAGAACAGGAGGGGGTCCACACTGTGGCGGGCAGAACGGTGTCAGTGAAGAACAGGAGGGGGTCCACACTGTGGCGGGCAGAGCGGTGTCAGTGAAGAACAGGAGGGGGTCCACACTGTGGCGGGCAGAGCGGTGTCAGTGGAGAACAGGAGGGGGTCCACACTGTGGCGGGCAGAGCGGTGTCAGTGGAGAACAGGAGGGGGTCCACACTGTGGCGGGCAGAACGGTGTCAGTGAAGAACAGGAGGGGGTCCACACTGTGGCGGGCAGAGCGGTGTCAGTGAAGAACAGAAGGGTGTCCACACTGTGGCGGGCAGAGCGGTGTCAGTGGAGAACAGGAGGGGGTCCACACTGTGGCGGGCAGGACGGTGTCAGTGGAGAACAGGAGGGGGTCCACACTGTGGCGGGCAGAACAGTGTCAGTGGAGAACAGAAGGGTGTCCACACTGTGGCGGGCAGAGCGGTGTCAGTGGAGAACAGGAGGGGGTCCACACTGTGGCGGGCAGAACGGTGTCAGTGGAGAACAGAAGGGTGTCCACACTGTGGCGGGCAGAGCGGTGTCAGTGGAGAACAGGAGGGGGTCCACACTGTGGCGGGCAGAGCGGTGTCAGTGGAGAACAGGAGGGGGTCCACACTGTGGCGGGCAGAACGGTGTCAGTGGAGAACAGGAGGGGGTCCACACTGTGGCGGGCAGAACGTTGTCAGTGGAGAACAGAAGGGTGTCCACACTGTGGCGGGCAGAACAGTGTCAGTGGAGAACAGAAGGGGGTCCACACTGTGGCGGGCAGAGTGGTGTCAGTGAAGAACAGAAGGGGGTCCACACTGTGGCGGGCAGAGCGGTGTCAGTGGAGAACAGGAGGGGGTCAGGGGTCACGTTAACGCAGAATTCTGCTATTTTCACGCAGAAAAGCAAAGATAAAACACAGAAAAATATTCTTGCTGCGTTTTATAAACGCAGATCTAAATTAGTTTCTTATTGTAAATTCTGCTCGGCTTTAGTCAGGGTTCGCTATAAATCAGGAATGGAAAAAAAGTAATTTCGTGCTTCAGCTGCACTTCTCCACAATGAAATATATTTGCTCTCGTCATTGGATCACCAGACAGTGCTCTGACTGATGTGTAGGCTACTTTTCTCCGGTAATTTCCTCAGGTGTAGTTTTTATCCAAAATGCAAGATTAACTTCAAGCAAATGATTAGGAAGGTAATTGGCTACATTCTTTCTATGAAAAACATTAGAAAAATTATGGCCCTGCATCGTTATCACAAAAAATATGTGGCAGCTAGCCAAATAGTGTTGCACTTCTGTCTGGTGTCATCTGATTAAAATAAATCTTAATTCCCCTTATCTAAATTCAAGCAATAAAACACTGTTGACTTTCAATATAAAACGCAGGTGAAATGGTTTAAAATGCAAATGTTTCTATTTTCTGCATTTTGAAAATGCAGATTTCTGAAAGCTAATGCAATTCCTGGGTGTCCATACTGTGGTGGTGAGAGTGAACAACAGGAAGGAATCGCCTTCGCGGTCGCTGTCCCTATGGACATGAATCTTTAATATGAATCTGGTTGGTTGGGGGCCCAAGGAGGTCAGGGAAGAATGTGATGCACTCTCCCACTGGGAGAGGCCTGCCTAATAGTGAGGCAGGTACAGATGACCTACTGTGATGTAGGGAATGGGATTATGTTTGGGATCCTTTGACTAGGTAGAGAACTACACGGAGGGCCGTGGTAGGCTGACGGATAATTGGCTAAATGCCAACAAATATGTAATTGAAGATCTAAGCAAAACACAATTTATCACACTATCGAGAAATATGTGACTATATATCAGAGCCAGTGTGTACTATTTCTGTTTCATCCAGGCTTCAAAGACAAAGTAAAGACACATCTTGGTCAGATAGTGTCTATGTCAGATGAGAGAGAGTGAAACAGGTGGCCTTCATATCAACAGGTGCATGGGCTTTAGTCTGGTGGACCCAGAGACACAGACATTAGTCTGGTGTACCCAGAGACACAGACATTAGTCTGGTGGACCCAGAGACACAGACATTAGTCTGGTGGACCCAGAGACACAGACATTAGTCTGGTGGACCCAGAGACACAGACATTAGTCTGGTGGACCCAGAGACACAGACATTAGTCTGGTGTACCCAGAGACACAGACATTAGTCTGGTGTACCCAGAGACACAGACATTAGTCTGGTGGACCCAGAGACACAGACATTAGTCTGGTGGACCCAGAGACACAGACATTAGTCTGGTGGACCCAGAGACACAGACATTAGTCTGGTGGACCCAGAGACACAGACATTAGTCTGGTTGTCCCAGAGACACAGACATTAGTCTGGTGGACCCAGAGACACAGACATTAGTCTGGTGGACCCAGAGACACAGACATCAGTCTGGTGGACCCAGAGACACAGACATTA